>NC_047122.1:63318099-63363099 GCF_902500255.1 Thalassophryne amazonica
TTTCCCAGTTAAGATGCTTCGGACGTTGTCTGTGGTTCAGGAGTGGCACAGTATATACAATATATCATGATGTGTGCAGTGTCTCAGCACTCTGATGCCTCTCTTTTTTCCAATTCTAAATTCAATAAAAACTTTACTTAAAAAAAAAAAAATTTAAACTTATCAAGGCCTGAGGCTTCCCACAACTTTTCATAACACTGTAGCATTCTGTGTCAAATCTGCAGGCTGGACTCTGACAAGTAAACCAAAAGAAAAAGGGAAAAAAAAGCCCTAAGTCAGTGTCTGTTCGTGGAGGAAGCATCAATAAGGAAGAGCTGAAAGTCTTCTGTCCCTCTGTGGCATTTGGTTGTGTTTTTATTTTGCTCCGTTGGCCCCCCTGCCATCACTCCGTCTCTCTTTTGTTCCTGCCAGACCAGGCTGAAGGGGGGGACTGGCAGGAACATGAGCTTGCATCAGCAGGCTCCTTCCAACCTCCCGCCATTTGCCAGCGTGGTACCAATCAACACTTTATTCCTGTCCCACCGAGAAGCAGCCGACTCTGAAGGAGACAGAAGGGGACCTGGTGTGATGGAGATATAATGTGTGAAAGAGACAGAAATAGAGGCACAGAATGAGACAAAGAGGACAACAGCTTCTCAGTCAGCATCCTAAAATTATTTAAGTGCTGCTCCTCTTCTGTTTCAGCTTCCTGTCATCTTCAACTCTTCTGTCGAAGGATCTGTGTGTGTGTGTGTGTGTGTGTGTGTGTGTGTGTGTGTGTGTGTGTGTGTGTGTGTGTGTGTGTGTGTGTGTGTGTGTGTGTGTGTGTGTCCTGCACCACAAAAAAATATTCAATCTTAAACCAAGTCCAAAAAGCTGTGTTCATTAATTTAACTGGAATCATATCAAAGATTCAGTTCGATTTTACATCTCTTCCTATTTAATTTCCTACTGATGGATGTTTGTGTCATTTGTTTGACTGCTAACAGGAATAATTAAGGCTGACTAATTGATTCAAATTACTTCTTTGGAAGGGTGAATGATGGGCCAAGGAAGAACCACTTCATTCCGGTGGCAGATACGGAAAATGTTTTTATATGATTGATGCTTCGTGATCAGGATAAAAAAAAGCGTCAATCATCTCACTTTAGTGAACTGGATAAAAAGATAATTCATAGGATCAAAGGCAGGAACATGACCAAAGATTACCAGTCAGGGCCAAAGTTTATCAATCAAGATCAAAGATTAGGATCAAATATGAGTGGTCAGGAAAAAAGAATTTGCACCACTTTTTACCAAATTGGAGAAACTTTAACTTTTGACCCCTGTATAAACTCAAAGTCAAAGTGTCTTTATTTGTCTCCCTAAGGAGAAATTTGCCTTGGACTGGGTCTGCTACACAACAACACATCCACTTCATAGCACCTATACATTAAAAACAACAACACAGTAAGTCAAAGGATAAAATATAAATATACAACATTATTAACATCTTTGTGCAAATTCCGCAATACATAGCCTTATGCTATCTTCCCTGAACTATCTGCTGATTTATGAGCTTCACTGATAATGGAATAAATGAATGTTTATATTGATTATATTTACAAAGAGGAACCCTGTACCTCCTTCCTGAGTTAAGTAAAGTATATTCAGAGTGCAGAACATGAGACTCATCTGTTAAAATATTGTCAGCACATCTGAGAACTGCCTGTTCAAACAACTCTTGGGGAGTTACAGGTACCACCATACCCATGATTTTGCCAGCTATCTTAATCAGATTTAATATTTGAGTTTTTGATTTAACCGTTAAATTACAAAACCAGTTAGTAATACTATACCGTAACACGGACTCAATCGTTGCTCTGTGGAAAATCAGCATAATATTCCTACATACACCAAACAGTCGGAGTCGACGAAGAAAGTGCATGCGCTGGCGGATTCGGGCACAAACGCTTGACACTTGCATGTGCCAGCTTAAGTTGTTATTGATGTAAACCCCCAGATATTTATACGAATCCACCTGTTCAATGTTATGTCCATGTATGGTGACCACACTATGGTCTCCAACAGCCCGAGGGTCCACCAACATCTCCACTGTTTTATTAGTATTCATCTGCAATTGATGGTCATCACACCAGTTCACAAACCTGTCTACTCCAGATTTGTGACAACTTGAATTAGTACTAGTGTTTAGCAGACTGAGTATTACAGTGTCATCTGAAAATTTAACAACATACTGGTTTGGCTGATAGCTGATGCAGTCATTGGTATACAGTGTAAATAAAAAAAGATGAACTAACACAGCCCTGAGGGACACCAGTGCTACTTAATGCAATATCAGAGCAGACAGAATTGACCTTCACCTGCTGTGACCTGTTTGTCAAAAAAGAATGATACCACTTAATTAAAAAAGGGTTCACATTCAGCCGAATCATTTTTTGAAGAAGGATATGTGACAGGATACAGTTAAAAGCAGAACTAAAATCTATAAAAACTAATTTGGCATATGCAGAGGAACTCTCAAGATGCTTTAAAACCAAGTTCATTATAGTTAAAATGACATCACTCGTATTCTGCTTCCTTTTGTACGCAAACTGATACTGATCCAGGTGTGGCTCCACCTCTGCAGTAAGCTCCTGAATTAACAGTTTCATCAGTGCTTTCATTACATTAGAGGTTAGGGCCACTGGCCGAAAATCATTATTGACTTGGGGGCCTGATTTCTTGGGGACTGGAATAATAACTGATCTCTTCCAAAGTTCAGGTACCGAATAAGTATCAATAGAGAGCTGGAAGAGTTGATGCCGAGCTGGAGTGAGCTCCTCTGCAAATGTTTTTAAAAGAAAAGCAGACATATTGTTTGGCCCTGTGGCTTTATTAGCATTCAATAAAAATTCTGTCCTCATGCAAATTACACCTAATCTCTTTTAAAATTTCTCTGCGCTCTTCCTGATTATCACTCTCAAAACGCAAATAAAAATCATTTAGCTCATTGGCTTTTACAAATTCATTATTGTCAACTGAAATTATCCTTTGTCACCATCCTTGCTGTTGTTACCCCATAAATCCATAACATTCAGACAGAGACAGTCCAAACTATACATTTTTGGAATCGTTATGTTCTGAAAAATAATCTGGTATAGTTTTCAATATGATTGGATTATTTTTTTTTTTTTTGACCCCTGTGTAATTCCTCAATTGACCCCTACCTTGACACCTATTGAACATTCAACATTCAAGTCAGTTTTTTTCAAGAGTAATGTATAAGGAATATTTATGCCAAATTTGGTGCTTGCATCACCATTTGAAGTATTGTTTCAGTTATCTGCTGCACTATACTGATCCAAACAGTCTCAGTAATCGATGAAATCTCAGTAATAAAACTGTACAAACATGCATATAAACAAATGAGCAAGTCAGGTACATGAAATAAAAAGATGCTGCAACACATTACGGATTACTTGTGTTTCCTTTTTAAGTGAATGCTAATGGCAGCAAAAATTGATGCCGAGTAAAGAAGAACTTGACAGAAACGGATGCAGTGGATGGGAAAAAAAAAAAACAAATACAGTGTTCAGGTCAAAAAAAAGAGAGAATTCATGAACGAGACGTAAGGAATGAGTGAAACAGACAGCGAGGAAGGAATCAGAATATCTGAAGTCAAACAGAGACAGAAACGGAGAGGGAGAGGTACCAGATGAGGCAAATACTGAGCAAGAAGAACAGACTCAAAGTGATGGAGCGAGCTCAGGAAAACGAAACAGTGGCTGTATGCACTGCATTCTGTTCAAACTGGCTGCCCGCGAGCGGGCTGAGGCCACACGGTGAACTCTGGAGAAGCACCATTTGGCCATTTCACAGTCCTCTGCAGCACAGTGAAACAATGTTGAGGCAATCAGAGCTAATTGTCCACCGATGGCTCCCTTTACACTTTACTTCTCTAATTGGCTCGAGTGCCATCTGCACACACACACACACACACACACACACACACACACACACACACACACACACACACACACACACACACACACACACACACACACACACACACACACACACACACACACACACACTCCTTTACCCTCACATAAGCCCTTTTCAGGCGTGCAAGCTGTAAACCCGAAGGCATCATACTGGCATTAAAGTCAAGCTGAAAGGGGGAAGAAAAGTTCAACTTATTTGGTACATGTACTTAAAAACTACTTTTTGCGAAAAAATTTTGACAATACGTTCTGGACAATCAGATCATTGTGGCCTTCGAATTCTGTACGAAAGACATACTCGCTTATGTTTTAGCGCCACCTTTCACTGATAGACAAATATGTCCTTCATCAAGATGTTCCAAGATCTTAAAACAAAGAATTTCTAATTCTTTACACTATCATCTCAGTCTCTGTAATTGAAGAAATCTCAGTAATCAGTAATCAAATCAAATCAATTCAAATCAATTTTATTTATATAGCGCCAAATCACAACAAACAGTTGCCCCAAGGCGCTTTATATTGTAAGGCAAGGCCATACAATAATTACGGAAAAACCCCAACGGTCAAAACGACCCCCTGTGAGCAAGCACTTGGCAACAGTGGGAAGGAAAAACTCCCGTTTAACAGGAAGAAACCTCCAGCAGAACCAGGCTCAGGGAGGGGCAGTCTTCTGCTGGAACTGGTTGGGGCTGAGGGAGAGAACCAGGAAAAAGACATGCTGTGGAAGAGAGCAGAGATCAATCACTAATGATTAAATGCAGAGTGGTGCATACAGAGCAAAAAGAGAAAGAAACACTCTGTTGTGTGTTGGGGGGGTGTGGCTGGACATTTTGGTGTTCTTTTCTTTTCTTTGCTCTCCAGGTGGCATGAGAACTGATTTGTCTGTGGAGAAGGTGCTGGCTGAAGAATCCTTCACCCTCATCAACATCATGTGCAGCACCTGTGAATGGTGCTCACGTGCAGCCTTGAAGACTTTCAGCTGAAGCAGATAATTGGATGGCGTTCTGCATTTAAGTCATGTGTGATTCAAGCAGAATTGCCGGGAAGTCGACGTTGTGATGTTCGTTTGTGAGACGCTGAGGACCGCGCCTGGGTTTGACACATCGTGCCTCTGAAGGAAGAAGGGTGAGGGACACATGCTGTCAGCACACATCAGAGGTGATTAATTGTTTGACTGATTGTTGATAGTAACTTGGTATTTTGTTACGCAGTATATTTGAATTGTGATGAGAATTGTGCAGCTCGTTTCTCACTGCCGTGGCGTGCGGACCGGTGATCCTCCACCTGTTGTGAGAAGCTGCTCATTTGCATAAAGTTTAAAATACAGACCTGAATGTGTTGCTGATGGTGTGTGTCTTTTGAAGGATATTGCTTGTAACTGCTGACTTACCTCACCTCTTCTATCCTTCGCAGAGAGTCGGTTTGTCGTGTCCACCTGGGGGGTGTTTGGCTGTAACAGTGAGTCCAGAAGCGCCGGGCTTCGATCCTTTTGGGCGCAGGAGAGCGTGCCAGCCTTCACTCCACCAGAATGACGCAGTTTTAGTTTCTACACTTTATTATGCACCAGAGGGTGAAACAAATAAATTGTTTTGTTATTGGAACCGCTTTCTGGTTATTTTAGCGCTGGGTTCCGTCAGACGCAGGTCCGCTCCTCAACCCGCGTCGACACATAACAGTAGTTCCCGGCCATTCCATAATGGACCCAGCGGCAGAGGCGGTTCCTTTCGCCGAAAAAGTTCAAGAACACTTGGAGAAAATATGGGAGCAATTGTCGCATCTCACAAGCCAAATTGGGCCAGTGGACGACCGTGTTGCGGAGCTTGCAGCGCAAGCCGTTCCGCTTCCTGCTGCTCCAGCTGCGGCACCATCGATACTGGTGCAGATAACTCCGTCTCCCAGAGATTCGGCATCCGAACTGATTGTTTGTCATCCGGAGCCTTATGCGGGAGACGTTGAAGCCTGTGCTTCATTTTTGATGCAGTGTTCTCTGGTGATGTATCTCCAGGTGTTCTGGGACAGGCAAAATAACACACACACACACACAAAAAAAACTTGTATGGGTTAATGTTTTGTTTTCTTTGAATAGGGGTTATAATTTGTTTGGGGAGTCAGAGGCGTGTCTGGTGGAGTGAACGTTAGGCGGTTAGAAGCCCGTCTGTGCTCACTTGATCGGTATTTTTTATGTGTTTTTAGGTATTTTCTGTTTGGGTTTTTGGGTCGTTTTATTTTGTTGTTTTTTATTTCCTTACATCCCTAACCCCAACCTCACTTGCCCCAAGACCGTTCGTCTTGTGGGTTGTGGGGTGGTGCAGGTTGGTCACGCTGAGCGTTCTCAGAAGACCTCTGCACCTGGGGTGGGTGTTAGGGGCGTTTTTCTTGGTTTGGTTAGGGCCTGGTTCCACTCCAGCCTCGGTGAGCCTTTGTACCGTTCATCATTGGTGTTGCCGGGGTGTGGTGCAGCGGGAACATGCCTCAGTCGGAGGGGTGGGCCGATCTGTTGCCGTTCGCCATTTCGGTAGTTCCACCCCTCCCGAGAGGCTGGGGTATGGTCGAGTTGGGGCACAGGACGTATTTCCGGTTTTCTGCTGCGCTTTGGGGTTGGGGCTGGGTTAGTTTTTCCTGTTCCCTTCCCCGGCTTAATGTTTTGAGCCGTTCGCCGAAACTGAGCCGCCGAGGGGCTCTGGGAGGGACCTGGGGTCTTTCGGGGTGCCGGGGAAGGTAACAGGGTTTCCGGTTGTTTTATTTGCCCCCGGGGTTGTTTTAGGTAGTCCTCCGGGGGTTGGACTTTGATTTTGTTTTGTTTCCTTCCGGGTTCCACCTCCAGGGTTGATGGGACGGTCCTCTGGGGGGGAAATTGACTCGTGGGGCCGACTAGCCAGGTGTGGCCGGGTCTGGGGTTCCGGGGTTGTGGGGAGGGTGCCTCCTGGGGTTTGATGGTACGGTCCTCTGGGGGGGCGCTGTTTGCTCCATGTATACCTGGGGACCTTTGTGGGATTCTGGTTCTGGCTATTACTCCTGGAACCGGCGGTAAAGGCCTTCTGGGGGGGGTTGGGCTCTGCAGGTCGTTCTGGGGGGGTTGTTTGTTATTTTTCTTTTATGAATTTATGTTTGTATTGTGTTTGTGGGGCTGTGTTGGGTTTTTGCGTTTGGGAGTTTTTCTTTTCTTCCCGGGGTTAGATGGGACGGTCCCCTGGGGAGGTTTTGGGTGGGTTTTATGTTTTTTCTTGTGTGTTGAATTATACTAGGGACTGTTTTGGGGTTTTTGTTGATGCCAGCCGGCCTTCCAGCTGCGGTGCCCTGTCCTGTTGTCTGTGGTGGACCTTGGGAGCGTTGTGCTGTCTGCTTCCTGACGAGGACCCCGGAGGGAGGTGCTGTTCTCGGGCCTGGTCTGTTCGGTCGCCGGGAGGCTTCCCGTTAAAGGGGGGGTACTGTTGTGTGTTGGGGGGTGTGGCTGGACATTTTGGTGTTCTTTTCTTTTCTTTGCTCTCCAGGTGGCATGAGAACTGATTTGTCTGTGGAGAAGGTGCTGGCTGAAGAATCCTTCACCCTCATCAACATCATGTGCAGCACCTGTGAATGGTGCTCACATGCAGCCTTGAAGACTTTCAGCTGAAGCAGATAATTGGATGGCGTTCTGCATTTAAGTCATGTGTGATTCAAGCAGAATTGCCGGGAACTCGACGTTGTGATGTTCGTTTGTGAGACGCTGAGGACCGCGCCTGGGTTTGACACATCGTGCCTCTGAAGGAAGAAGGGTGAGGGACACATGCTGTCAGCACACATCAGAGGTGATTAATTGTTTGACTGATTGTTGATAGTAACTTGGTATTTTGTTACGCAGTATATTTGAATTGTGATGAGAATTGTGCAGCTCGTTTCTCACTGCCGTGGCGTGCGGACCGGTGATCCTCCACCTGTTGTGAGAAGCTGCTCATTTGCATAAAGTTTAAAATACAGACCTGAATGTGTTGCTGATGGTGTGTGTCTTTTGAAGGATATTGCTTGTAACTGCTGACTTACCTCACCTCTTCTATCCTTCGCAGAGAGTCCGTTTGTCGTGTCCACCTGGGGGGTGTTTGGCTGTAACAGTGAGTCCAGAAGCGCCGGGCTTCGATCCTTTTGGGCGCAGGAGAGCGTGCCAGCCTTCACTCCACCAGAATGACGCAGTTTTAGTTTCTACACTTTATTATGCACCAGAGGGTGAAACAAATAAATTGTTTTGTTATTGGAACCGCTTTCTGGTTATTTTAGCGCTGGGTTCCGTCAGACGCAGGTCCGCTCCTCAACCCGCGTCGACACATAACACACTCAGTGCATCATGGGAACCCCCCAGCAGTCTAAGTCTATAGCAGCATAACTGGTCACCTGATCCAGCCCTAACTATAAGCTTTAGCAAAAAGGAAAGTTTTAAGCCTAATCTTAAAAGTAGAGAGGGTGTCTGTCTCCCTGATCTGAATTGGGAGCTGGTTCCACAGGAGAGGAGCCTGAAAGCTGAAGGCTCTGCCTCCCATTCTACTCTTACAAACCCTAGGAACTACAAGTAAGCCTGCAGTCTGAGAGCGAAGCGCTCTATTGGGGTGATATGGTACTATGAGGTCCCTAAGATAAGATGGGACCTGATTATTCAAAACCTTATAAGTAAGAAGAAGAATTTTAAATTCTATTCTAGAATTAACAGGAAGCCAATGAAGAGAGGCCAATATGGGTGAGATATGCTCTCTCCTTCTAGTCCCTGTCAGCACTCTAGCTGCAGCATTTTGAATTAACTGAAGGCTTTTCAGTGAACTTTTAAGACAACCTGATAATAATGAATTACAATAGTCCAGCCTAGAGGAAATAAATGCATTAATTAGTTTTCAGCATCACTCTGAGACAAGACCTTTCTAATTTTCTCTCTCTCATCGCTAATTCTCTTTTTGCTCTGTATGCACCACTCTGCATTTAATCATTAGTGATTGATCTCTGCTCCCCTCCACAGCATGTCTTTTTCCTGGTTCTCTCCCTCAGCCCCAACCAGTCCTAGCAGAAGACTGCCCCTCCCTGAGCCTGGTTCTGCTGGAGGTTTCTTCCTGTTAAAAGGGAGTTTTTCCTTCCCACTGTCGCCAAGTGCTTGCTCACAGGGGGTCGTTTTGACCATTGGGGTTTTTCCGTAAATATTGTATGGCCTTGCCTTACAATATAAGGCACCTTGGGGCAACTGTTTGTTGTGATTTGGAGCTATATAAATAAATCTTTATTATTATTATTATTATTAATTTTAGAAATATTGCGCAAATGCAAAAAAGCAGTCCTACATATTTGTTTAATATGCGCATTGAATGACATATCCTGATCAAAAATGACTCCAAGATTTCTCACAGTATTACTAGAGGTCAGGGTAATGCCATCCAGAGTAAGGATCTGGTTAGACACCATGTTTCTAAGATTTGTGGGGCCAAATACAATAACTTCAGTTTTATCTGAGTTTAAAAGCAGGAAATTAGAGGTCATCCATGTCTTTATGTCTGTAAGACAATCCTGCAGTTTAGCTAATTGGTGTGTGTCCTCTGGCTTCATGGATAGATAAAGCTGGGTATCATCTGCGTAACAATGAAAATTTAAGCAATGCCGTCTAATAATACTGCCTAAGGGAAACATGTATAAAGTGAATAAAATTGGTCCTAGCACAGAACCTTGTGGAACTCCATAATTAACCTTAGTCTGTGAAGAAGATTCCCCATTTACATGAACAAATTGTAATCTATTAGATAAATATGATTCAAACCACCGCAGCGCAATGCCTTTAATACCTATGGCATGCTTTAATCTCTGTAATAAAATTTTATGGTCAACAGTATCAAAAGCAGCACTGAGGTCTAACAGAACAAGCACAGAGATGAGTCCACTGTCTGAGGCCATAAGAAGATCATTTGTAAGAATTTTTGAGAGAAAAGGAAGGTTGGAGATTGGCCTATAATTAGCTAAGATAGCTGGGTCAAGTGATGGCTTTTTAAGTAATGGTTTAATTACTGCCACCTTAAAAGCCTGTGGTACATAGCCAACTAATAAAGCTAGATTGATCATATTTAAGATCGAAGCATTAATTAATGGTAGGGCTTCCTTGAGCAGCCTGGTAGGAATGGGGTCTAATAGACATGTTGATGGTTTGGAGGAAGTAACTAATGAAAATAACTCAGACAGAACAATCAGAGAGAAAGAGTCTAACCAAATACCAGCATCACTGAAAGCAGCCAAAGATAACGATACGTCTTTGGGATGGTTATGAGTAATTTTTTCTCTAATAGTTAAAATTTTATTAGCAAAGAAAGTCATGAAGTCATTACTAGTTAAAGTTAAAGGAATACTCGGCTCAATAGAGCTCTGACTCTTTGTCAGCCTGGCTACAGTGCTGAAAAGAAACCTGGGGTTGTTCTTATTTTCTTCAATTAGTGATGAGTAGTAAGATGTCCTAGCTTTACGGAGGGCTTTTTTATAGAGCAACAGACTCTTTTTCCAGGCTAAGTGAAGATCTTCTAAATTAGTGAGACGCCATTTCCTCTCCAACGTACGGGTTATCTGCTTTAAGCTGCGAGTTTGCGAGTTATACCACGGAGTCAGGCACTTCTGATTTAAAGCTCTCTTTTTCTGAGGAGCTACAGCATCCAAAGTTGTCTTCAATGAGGATGTAAAACTATTGATGAGATACTCTATCTCACTTACAGAGTTTAGGTAGCTACTCTGCACTGTGTTGGTATATGGCATTAGAGAACATAAAGAATTAATCATATCCTTAAACCTAGTTACAGCGCTTTCTGAAAGACTTCTAGTGTAATGAAACTTATTCCCCACTGCTGGGTAGTCCATCAGAGTAAATGTAAATGTTATTAAGAAATGATCAGACAGAAGGGAGTTTTCAGGGAATACTGTTAAGTCTTCTATTTCCATACCATAAGTCAGAACAAGATCTAAGATATGATTAAAGTGGTGGGTGGACTCATTTACATTTTGAGCAAAGCCAATAGAGTCTAATAATAGATTAAATGCAGTGTTGAGGCTGTCATTCTCAGCATCTGTGTGGATGTTAAAATCGCCCACTATAATTATCTTATCTGAGCTAAGCACTAAGTCAGACAAAAGGTCTGAAAATTCACAGAGAAACTCACAGTAACGACCAGGTGGACGATAGATAATAACAAATAAAACTGGTTTTGGGGACTTCCAATTTGGATGGACAAGACTAAGAGTCAAGCTTTCAAATGAATTAAAGCTCTGTCTGGGTTTTTGATTAATTAATAAGCTGGAATGGAAGATTGCTGCTAATCCTCTGCCTCGGCCCATGCTACGAGCATTCTGGCAGTTAGTGTGACTCGGGGGTGTTGACTCATTTAAACTAACATATTCATCCTGCTGTAACCAGGTTTCTGTAAGGCAGAATAAATCAATATGTTGATCAATTATTATATCATTTACTAACAGGGACTTAGAAGAGAGAGACCTAACGTTTAATAGACCACATTTAACTGTTTTAGTCTGTGGTGCAGCTGAAGGTGCTATATTATTTTTTCTTTTTGAATTCTTATGCTTAAATAGATTTTTGCTGGTTATTGGTGGTCTGGGAGCAGGCACCGTCTCTACGGGGATGGGGTAATGAGGGGATGGCAGGGGAAGAGAAGCTGCAGAGAGGTGTGTAAGACTACAACTCTGCTTCCTGGTCCCAACCCTGGATAGTCACGGTTTGGAGGATTTAAGAAAATTGGATAGATTTCTAGAAATGAGAGCTGCTCCATCCAAAGTGGGATGGATGCCGTCTCTCCTAACAAGACCAGGTTTTCCCCAAAAGCTTTGCCAATTATCTATGAAGCCCACCTCATTTTTTGGACACCACTCAGACAGCCAGCAATTCAAGGAGAACATGCGGCTAAACATGTCACTCCTGGTCCGATTGGGGAGGGGCCCAGAGAAAACTATAGAGTCCGACATTGTTTTTGCAAAGTTACACACCGATTCAATGTTAATTTTAGTGACCTCCGATTGGCGTAACCGGGTGTCATTACTGCCGACGTGAATTACAATCTTAAAAAATTTACGCTTAGCCTTAGCCAGCAGTTTCAAATTTCCTTCAATGTCGCCTGCTCTGGCCCCCGGAAGACAAGTGACTATGGTTGCTGGTGTCGCTAACTTCACATTTCTCAAAACAGAGTCGCCAATAACCAGAGTTTGATCCTCGGTGGGTGTGTCGCCGAGTGGGGAAAAATGGTTAGAAATGTGAACGGGTTGGCGGTGTACACGGGGCTTCTGTTTAGGGCTACGCTTCCTCCTCACAGTCACCCAGTCGGCCTGCTTTTCCGGCTGCTCGGGATCTGCTGGAAGGGAACTAACGGCGGCTAAGCTACCTTGGTCCGCACCGACTACGGGGGCCTGGCTAGCTGTAGAATTTTCCACGGTGCGGAGCCGAGTCTCCAATTCACCCAGCCTTGGCCTCCAAAGGTACGAATAAGCTACACTTATTACAAGTACCATTACTGCTAAAGGAGGCCGAGGAATAACTAAACATTTCACACCCAGAGCAGAAAAGTGCAGGAGAGACAGGAGAAGCCGCCATGCTAAAGCGGCTAAGAGCTAGTAGCTGCGCTAAGCTAGCGGATTCCTAAAAACACACAAAGTGAATAATGTGTAAATAATTTAGAGGTGATTCAGCAGAGGGAGTGCTTTAGTTAAGGCACGTGAAGATTACACTGTGAAACAAATTGTTATCTAGTTAACTAGATCAATCTAACTGCGCAGATTAAACAGCTAACAGATACAGCAAAACACCGCTGTGCTCCGGAACAGGAAGTGATACAATACCGCAATGAGAGCCAACCACCAGTAGAGGCAAGCAAATCCAATCCAACGACCAATCCAATCCATCTCAGTAATCCCAGGATCCTTTGTGACCTACTTATAGTCCACCATTGTCTTCTAGACAATAGGCAAACCGTTGCCATGGGTATGACAAGGGTCTGGTTGGTAGAAAAAAAAAAGTATTCATATTTTTACTTTCATGGTGCCAATCTAAAATCTCACTGAAGGCTCACATATTTCCAGGGCTGGGTCTAAAACTGTCACCTTTACATTAAAGATTGGCGCCATTGTGATGAAGGGGGATACTTCAGTGGGCTAAGCAGCTGGATTACCGATATGAAATCCTGGGTTTGACTGACCATCAACCAACCCATGTCCTTCAAGAAGACACTATATCTGGATCATCTGAGTCCATCCAGCTGTAAATGGGTACCGGCCTTGGCTGGGTAAATAACCTATATCGGCCCATTGTCACATCCACAAACCAAGGATATGCCCCTTCTTTAGAGGGCCTATATGGGAACATGGTGATGACATATGAATGTAAACCACATGTGTTTGAGCTTCACACTCATACACAAATACTCTGAAAATAACATACGGGTACTTCAGTGGTGGTGGTGGTGTGTGTGGGGGGGTGCTTACACAGTCAAATGGAGTGCCAGAGATTGTCACCTACACTAAGGGCCCCTTCACACATAGTACGAAGTGCACACTTAGTGCGCATGACACAGGAATCGTTTGCAAACGGTGTGATGTCGTCCCTGTCTCCAACACCTCGTACACCTGCTGCTACAACTGTTTGCACACACAAGCACCTGAAAGACAAAATTTGCACTGTGCCAGCCCATTGCATACTCTCACAGCAGGTGCCGGCCAAATTCCAGGTGACACGCACAAACATCTAACACCACTCGCATGGCAATTAGAAAATGTGTGGCCAGTCGCACTCTTGGCACGATAACAGACTACAGACAGTCACTTTAGTACTCGCAGAGAAACTTGTTTAAGTCCCACACAAGTGTGGCTTTGGTGTGTGCACTGAGATGACAGCAGGTTTGTCCTCCCACTGAAGTGGCTGTGGAAATCTGTGGATCTGGACATTCCAGCTGGACACCACGTACTGTGTTTGGACGGACATGGACAAACAACTGCCCACTGTGACATGCATGTGTCTGTTTGCTGTTATCAAGTGGACATAAATTAAAAACATATCACTGTGGTGATGTGCTGCAGCGAGCGAGCGCACACATGGACAGGCTGCTCCCAGGTTGAAACAGACCATCAGATCAGAACACACAACAAACGATCTCACTGTCATGTCACCCATGTGAGCTCTGTTCCACATGACATGGTGTCCTGCAACATGTCGCCTACAAGACATGAGCGTGAGGCCAGTTGGAGACGCGCCAGCAGATGTGGACATGAATGAGACAAGCAAACTGCTTCTCATTCATCTTATTTCATGACTGTATATCTGTGACCATGGGTCATTTACAGAGGAACAGACAGATCATATTTGTATTGCTCACTTGATAAATGCAGTGTTTTTATATGGTGTGTGATTTTATTTTATTTTTTTATTTTTTATTTTTTTGTAATACTTCCATGTCCTTCCTGATATGAGGGAGATTCCTGCAGCTTTCAAAGAACAGCTCTGTAGCTCAGTGGTAAAGTCTCTGACTGGGAATCAGAGCTTTTGAATGGCACGGGTTCTCATCCCGTGGGTCGTATGTTTGTTTTTTTGTTTTGTTTTATTCCACATAAGCAGCACAATGCAGTCCCACAGGTCTCTTTTTTATATTTCCTCCACATAAGCGGCGTGATGTGCCACAGCTGGCACTGTGTGTTCCTGCCCGAAAGACACCGGCGTGTGCATGCCTGCCCGTCAGCACGATGTTTCGTGGTACGCTAATTTCGAACTGTTTCTTCGTTTTCATCCAGTCGCTGTCCAAACTTTGCATTATGTGTAAAGGGGCCATAAGGGAGGCATCTACAGTCTGCCAGTGCCAGTGGAACCTTTAGCATGTTTGCATAGATTTCTGCCAGAGCACCGAGTTTAATGCCAAAATAACGCTAATCATTTGTTGCAATAAATGGATTTAGCCTAACAGGCGGCATGTTGTCAGAGCTGCCACATGTTCAGCGACACCAGCCGGTTATTGCATCCGCTGATGGATCTCACCTATCAGACATTTCATCTCGCATCACCTCTTTCCCACCTGGCACATGAAACCATGAAGGCACTTCTCCGGCATTGCTTGTCATCGCTGTCATCCCTCCCAACGTCAGCTTTCCTCCCAGCACTTCTTTATCACTTAGTGGGAAATGCTTTTTCTTTCTTCTTCTTCTTCTTCTTCTTCTTAACCGTGGAAACTATCACCACAGACAAAGGTGAAATAGGTACAGCAGGAGAGGTACTTTAAGTGCAGAAGTTGTCATAGAAACCACCTTTTAAACAGGTTCTCCACATTCATTCACCTTCCAGGATTCTAATAGGCACACGCTTAATTGACAGATGTGGAAATGCACAAACACACATGCACACAAATCCCAGAAAACAAGCTGATTTAATCCGTTGCCCACCTGCTTATTTATGCTCTCCAAACAATTATTCTCTGTTTTCTGTTTACCAAGATGGTGTCTGTGCCACCATCTGTCCAGATTTTCTGTTTGCAGTGAAAACACCAAATTGTTTAGAACAGGTAGAGCATTTCTCAGTGCATAAATCTTTCACATAATTTTTTTTTTTTTTTTTTTTTGTCTCTCTCAGAAACACTGTGAGCTACTATTTATCTTTCCCACACAATCAGGCCATTCAATGTGCAACCTGGTTTGTTTCAAACACATTGAGACTTGGTGCTTCCACAGTTCACACATATAGAGATTTATTTGTTTTCAGCCCGTCTGTCACAGCACTTTAGAGTTGTAAGAAATTGACTATGAGCATGTGGTGCAGAATGCCACCCTTTAAACTAAAGGTAATTACATCCGTGGGAAAAACATTGATTCATTTTTTTTTTTTTAATTTAGCACAAAATAAAACTCATACAAAAATAATGTATATACATAAAACAACAAGAGAGAGAGAAAAAAAAATACAATATAAGTAATGTGCAAGGGACTGATGCAAGGGACTGAAGCCAAAAGTCTTATCAAGAATCCACTCCCGAACAAAGCAAACATAACAGTATTAGTAGTAACAGAATTACACCATTTTTTCCAGATTATAACAAGTCATTGTAAATACTCCAGCAGAATCTTTGCTTTTAGTCCACTTTTATATCTATATAAAGTGATGGATGGATTTACAAGATGTACCGTATCATTCAAGATGTACCGTATCATTCAAGATGTACCGTATCATTCCAAGATTTAACACCATGACCTCTGATGTGATGCTGATAACGAGTCGCTCTATGCAAAGGTAAATGCAAATGTGCAGCCTGCCTGGTTGGATAATTATGAATTTGAGGGTTATGCACAAAATATTTATTGAAGAGAGAGAGAGAGAGCTCTGAAAACAAAAGTACAGGTCAAAAAAAATATTTATATGGAAAATATTTAAGAGCTGCAATTTAAAAAACAGAGGTGCACTTGAAGCACAACGTTTCGAATGAGTAGCTATTCGAGCAATTTTTTTTCTGTAGAAGAAACATTTTTATATAAGTTGCAAAGGTACGTCCCCATACAATATTACAATAACTTAAATATGGATAAACTAAACTATAATATAATGTTAAAAGTCATTTGTGATGTACTAAATATCTTCTTTTATGATTCCTATTGACTTGGTAATTATTTTACAAACATGATCAATGTGTTCTCTCCAAGACAGTTTCTCATCTATCCACACACCCAAAAAACATATAGATGAGACCCTTTTATTATTGTTTCATTATCAATGCAAATTTTCATTACACCATGATTACATTTTTTTATTCAAGGATTCAAATGATTCAAAAGGAGTTTATTGTCATATGCACATAGGAACATGTTCGCTGCACAATGAAATGTGTTTATTGCATTTTTACCCATCCTAATTGCCAGTTACGAGCAGAGGTCGCCTTTTTTTGGTGCCCGGGGACCCAGCTCCAGATGTATATCCCTGCCCTGGGTCACGAGCAGGGCTGAGCAAACCTTGACCGGCCTCATGACACACTTAAACAACAACACACATAAGCCGGTCCGGTACATGAACACATATCAAAGCACACACAAGGAAAGAATTGGGAAAAGAAAAACCATTGCTGCTGCATTGAACTCACACAGCACCACTGGAGAGCAAAAAAAAAAAAAAACCCATAGCACAGAAAAACAGTCATAACAAAAAACAAATCACAACAGAAGACAGACGACAGCCGAGACTTGGATGTGTCCAGTGTCCAGACAGACAGCCCAGAGGCCACACATGAGGCACCATCGACAGGCCTTATCTGTCCATCCTGGGGGGGGATCCCAGTCCTGAATCAGTCCACCAGAGTCTCAAGGTCCCACAGTCAACATCTCAGGACTGGGAAGGGAGGGAGGGGGAAGACAAAGAGGCGGGGGAGACGAGGACCGAGGCTATCAGGAGTGTTCCTTGGGGGGAGGATTTTATCCCAGCGGCCTTGAAGGACAGCTGGTGTTTGGAAACCAAATAGATATCCAGATTAACAGACGCCTGGCAGATTCCACAGTCTGAAACGTCAGAGTGGCTCCCAAATACATCTGAATAGAGGAGATGTGGTCTTACTGACGATCAAAGTGGTTTTCCAGTGCAGCCATTCTCCCCGAGATGGATTCCAACGTGCGGTTGACACCCACCGACTGAGCTGACACTGCCCTTCCAATCGAATCAATCATGTGGGGCAGCCTGGACGGGCCAATTAATGCCACCTCCACCTTCTTAATTTTCCAGTAAACCAGTGTTATGGCCGCCCCACACAGCAGAAACCTGGTCACCACAGCTCCAAATAAGTAAACATCTTCAATGTCCTCCACAGACAACGTGTACAGGCACATGACTTTCCACCTCCGCCAGCTGTCCATCACGTAACCCGCCACAGGTCGGGTCCTCCGCCCCCGAGTGTCTTGTGGAAAAAATAGTATCAATTGCGTTCAGAGACCACTTGATCAGATCCATTTTGCCATTTTCCAGAGGAGCAGGGCTGGCAGCCTCACAGACAAAATACACTAAAGTAGCAGGAAAGTTTGGGAGGGAGGAGGAGAGAAAAATGCAACCATCCCGCGCGAGAGCAAGAAGGCAAAAAAAAAAAAAATTAGTAAAAAATGATTGCCAGCAAATAACATAAAATTTGACTTTTTTATATTTAACGATAATCTATTGGCTTTGAACCAGGTTGAATAATGACAAAGATCATCATTTAAAGTACTGACCAAACTATTAATATCTTTGCTGGAAATAAAAAGAGCAGTATCATCAGCAACTGTCTGTGGCTCAGAGAGCTGCGTGTCGTCATCAGAGAGCTGCGTGTCGTCAGAGCGAGCTGCAAAACATTTGTACCTGAGTTTTCAGAGGTGGTGTTTGTAGTTGCCATCTGCCACGCCGGTGTTTGCCAACCCGGACAGTGGGAATACCACCTCAACCGGCAACTTAGCCCCGCGACTGGACAGCAACAACGTCCGAGGCCCGCCCAACGTGGTGAATTCACTGAGGCCGCGCGCTGCGTCATTAAAGCCGCGCGTCACGAGTGCCGCTTCCCCGAGGCCTCGTGCAGCCACCGCGGATCCATCAGCATGGAAACACCGAGGCCGCGTAGCACCAGCACAGTGCAGATCCATCCCGGTGACAACGCAGACTGTTAACATCGGCGATCGTCAAGCTGCCCATAAGCCGACCATGGGGCCTAAGAAGGTTCTGACAGCGGAGGAAGGTGACGATATTAAAAAATCTCTGGACTTTCTATCAGAGGAGATTTCTGTTGTGAAGCAGCAACAGAAATCAATCATGGATCTGGTGGAGGAGGTGAAGGCATTACGGCTCCAGAACGCCGAGAAAGACCGGCATCTGGTGCAGCTGGAAAATAGAGTGGCTGAATTGGAGCAGTACACCAGAATCAACGACGTCATCATCACAGGTCTTCACATCAAACCACGGTCCTACGCACGGGCGGTAACAGATGAGAGCGGAGGGGATCCCAGTGAACAGGAGGTCAGCTCTGTGGAAAAACAGGTTGTTGATTTCCTCCTATCTAAAGGTATAGAAATGGATTTAAATAACATTGAAGCATGCCACCCTCTGCCCCGGAGAAATGACGGTGATAAACGAACCGTCTTCATGAGATTCATCAACAGAAAAACACAAAACAGCACTGTTAAAACAAGGAAGAAAACTGAAAGGGACAAACGTATTCATCAATGAACATCTCACCAAACGGAATGCTGACATCACCAGGAAAGCACGCTTCTTAAAGAAACAGGGAAAAATCCAGCACACATGGACTTCAAACTGTAAAATATTCATCAAACTGAACGGATCACCAGAACAAGCAAAGGTTATGGCAATAAGGAACATCGAGGAGCTGGACAAATATGAACAATAGGTATGAGGACTCAAACACATCACAGCACCATGATGCAGACTGGAGCAACCCACTCATCCACATCATCTACACCCGGAGACAAGAGAGACATAATGACTAAGGATAATGATCCGTTTATTTCTGCCCAGGAGCTCTGTCTAGATACATTTAATTATAATAACTCTGCTAACCACAACCTTCGAATCTGAAAATGATCCTGATACCTTTTTCAGTGAGAATATTGTGAGACAGTGCAAATATTTTACAGAACAATTCAAAAATTATAAAATCAATGAAGATTTTTCAATTATACATTTCAACAGCAGAAGTCTTCTCGTAATCTGTCCACTATTAATGATTGTTTGAAAACATCCAAAAAACGTTTTTCAGTTATTGCAATTTCAGAAACATGGTTAAATGAGGATAATAAAGATCTGGTATATCTTGATGGTTATGAATTGTTCCTGGTTAATAGGCAGACGAAAAGGGGCGGAGGCGTTGCATTGTTTGTAAGGTCAGATTATAACTGTAAACTCATTAAAAACATGTCATTTACAGTGGACAACATCATGGAATGTGTTACCATAGAAATTACATCTATAAACTCCAAAAACATAGTTGTTAGTTGCATTTACAGAGCTCCTGGGACAAATATTGACACCTTTGAAGACATTATCTTAGGAATGTACAACAAAATCAACAGAAATAATCATTTATTTGTCTGTGGAGATTTCAATATAGATTTTTTAAACCCTCACAATCATCCACAAATTACCTCATTTATAAACACCTTGTACTGTTTAGGACTGTTTCCAACCATCATTCATCCTAGCAGAATAACTATGGATACAACAACTCTCACTGACAATATTTTAACTAACGTTATATCCGGTAATCTTAGTGGGGGACTACTGGTCAGTGATATCAGTGATCACTTGCCAGTTTTCTCAGTCTTTGCATTGGAGGGTTGTTGTAAGTATCGAAGCAATATCAAATTCATGAGTAGAAAAGTAACACCTGAAACAATTGATAATTTAAGGGAGGATTTATCAAGTCAGAATTGGTCAGATGTTTTTGTTGATGATGTTGACAGGTCATATGATGCTTTCATTTCCATTTTTTCCAGTTTGTATAATAAACACTGTCCATTTGTTGACAAAATATATAGAAATCAATATAGCAACAAACCATGGATAACTAAGGGACTTCAGAGGGCATGTAAAAAGAAAAACGTACTATATAAACAATTCATAAAACTACGAACTAAGGAAGCTGAAAGTAAGTATAAAACATATTAGAATAAGTTAATCAATATCATGAGACTCAGTAAAAAAAATATAATGAGTTACTTGTTATGTGCCGACGCGGGTTGAGGAGCGGACCTGTGTCTGACTGAACCCAGCGTTAAATAACCAGAAAGCGGTTCCAAAAACAAAACATTTATTTCCCTTTCCGTGCAATAATTGTGTACAACATAATATATAGCTTGTCTGGCAGAGTGAAGGACGGCGCGCTCTCCAGCGCCCAAAGGGATTGAAGCCCAGCGCTTCTGGACTCAAATTCACCGCCAAACACCCCCCAGGTGGACACGACAAACTGACTCTGTGAAGGATAGAAGAGGTGAGGTAAGTCAACAGCTACAACTAATATCCTTCAAAGGCACACACTATCAGCAACACATTCAGGTCTGAATTTAAGCTTTATGTAAATGAGCAGCTTCTCACAACAGGTGGAGGATCATCAGTCCGCACACCACGGCCGTGAGAAGCGAGCTGCACAATTCTCATCAATGTTCAAATATACTGCGTAACAAAATACCAAATTACTATTAACACTTATTCAGACAATCAATCACCTCTGATGTGTGCTGACAGCATGTGTCCCTCACCCGTCCTCCTTCACAGGCACTAGCGCGGTCCTCAGCGTCTCACAAACGAATGTCACAAGGTCGAGTTCCCGGCCATTCTGCTTGAACCACTCATGGCTTAAATGCAGATCGCCATCTCATTATCTGCTTCAGCTGAAAGTCCTTAAGTCTGCACGTGAGCATCATCCACAGGTGCTGCGAGTCATTAGGCCTGCACGTGGACATCCTCCACAAGTGCAGCCAATAATGTTGATGAGGGTGAAGGATTCTTCTGCCAGCACCTTCGCCACAGACAAAAACCAGTTTGCATACCACCTGGAGAGCAAAGAAAAGAAAACAACACAAAAATATCCAGCCAAACCCCCCAACACACAACATTACTTGTCAAAAATAGAAATAACATCAAAAACACATGGAACATAATAAATGAAATAGTAAAAAAGAATAGAGTAACTAGAGATTATCCTTCATTTTTTCAGAGTAACAACTACATCACGATTGATAACGACGAGTCTATTGCTCAATCAATCAATCAGTTTTATTTATATAGCGCCAAATCACAACAAACAGTTGCCCCAAGGCGCTTTATATTGTAAGGCAAGGCCATACAATAATTACGTAAAAACCCCAACGGTCAAAACTACCCCCTGTGAGCAAGCACTTGGCAACAGTGGGAAGGAAAAACTCCCTTTTAACAGGAAGAAACCTCCAGCAGAACCAGGCTCAGGGAGGGGCAGTCTTCTGCTGGGACTGGTTGGGGCTGAGGGAGAGAACCAGGAAAAAGACATGCTGTGGAGGGGAGCAGAGATCAAACACTAATGATTAAATGCAGAGTGGTGCATACAGAGCAAAAAGAGAAAGAAACACTCAGTGCATCATGGGAACCCCCCAGCAGTCTAAGTCTATAGCAGCATAACTAAGGGATGGTTCAGGGTCACCTGATCCAGCCCTAACTATAAGCTTTAGCAAAAAGGAAAGTTTTAAGCCTAATCTTAAAAGTAGAGAGGGTGTCTGTCTCCCTGATCTGAATTGGGAGCTGGTTCCACAGGAGAGGAGCCTGAAAGCTGAAGGCTCTGCCTCCCATTCTACTCTTACAAACCCTAGAAACTACAAGTAAGCCTGCAGTCTGAGACCGAAACACTCTATTGGGGTGATATGGTACTATGAGGTCCCTAAGATAAGATGGGACCTGATTATTCAAAACCTTATAAGTAAGAAGAAGAGTTTTAAATTCTATTCTAGAATTAACAGGAAGCCAATGAAGAGAGGCCAATATGGGTGAGATATGCTCTCTCCTTCTAGTCCCCGTTAGTACTCTAGCTGCAGCATTTTGAATTAACTGAAGGCTTTTCAGGGAACTTTTAGGACAACCTGATAATAATGAATTACAATAGTCCAGCCTAGAGGAAATAAATGCATGAATTAGTTTTTCAGCATCACTCTGAGACAAGACCTTTCTAATTTTAGAGATATTGCGTAAATGCAAAAAGGCAGTCCTACATATTTGTTTAATATGCGCTTTGAATGACATATCCTGATCAAAAATGACTCCAAGATTTCTCACAGTATTACTAGAGGTCAGGGTAATGCCATCCAGAGTAAGGATCTGGTTAGACACCATGTTTCTAAGATTTGTGGGGCCAAGTACAATAACTTCAGTTTTATCTGAGTTTAAAAGCAGGAAATTAGAGGTCATCCATGTCTTTATGTCTGTAAGACAATCCTGCAGTTTAGCTAATTGGTGTGTGTCCTCTGGCTTCATGGATAGATAAAGCTGGGTATCATCTGCGTAACAATGAAAATTTAAGCAATGCCGTCTAATAATACTGCCTAAGGGAAGCATGTATAAAGTGAATAAAATTGGTCCTAGCACAGAACCTTGTGAAACTCCATAATTAACCTTAGTCTGTGAAGAAGATTCCCCATTTACATGAACAAATTATAATCTATTAGATAAATATAATTCAAACCACCGCAGCGCAGTGCCTTTAATACCTATGGCATGCTCTAATCTCTGTAATAAAATTTTATGGTCAACAGTATCAAAAGCAGCACTGAGGTCTAACAGAACAAGCACAGAGATGAGTCCACTGTCTGAGGCCATAAGATCATTTGTAACCTTCACTAATGCTGTTTCTGTACTATGATGAATTCTAAAACCTGAGTGAAACTCTTCAAATAGACCATTCCTCTGCAGATGATCAGTTAGCTGGTTTACAACTACCCTTTCAAGAATTTTTGAGAGAAAAGGAAGGTTGGAGATTGGCCTATAATTAGCTAAGATAGCTGGGTCAAGTGATGGCTTTTTAAGTAATGGTTTAATTACTGCCACCTTAAAAGCCTGTGGTACATAGCCAACTAACAAAGATAGATTGATCATATTTAAGATTGAAGCATTAAATAATGGTAGGGCTTCCTTGAGCAGCCTGGTAGGAATGGGGTCTAATAGACATGTTGATGGTTTGGATGAAGTAACTAATGAAAATAACTCAGACAGAACAATCTGAGAGAAAGAGTCTAACCAAATACCGGCATCACTGAAAGCAGCCAAAGATAACGATACGTCTTTGGGATGGTTATGAGTAATTTTTTCTCTAATAGTTAAAATTTTATTAGCAAAGAAAGCCATGAAGTCATTACTAGTTAAAGTTAAAGGAATACTCGGCTCAATAGAGCTCTGACTCTTTGTCAGCCTGGCTACAGTGCTGAAAAGAAACCTGGGGTTGTTCTTATTTTCTTCAATTAGTGATGAGTAGTAAGATGTCCTAGCTTTACGGAGGGCTTTTTTTTATAGAGCAACAGACTCTTTTTCCAGGCTAAGTGAAGATCTTCTAAATTAGTGAGACGCCATTTCCTCTCCAACGTACGGGTTATCTGCTTTAAGCTGCGAGTTTGTGAGTTATACCACAGAGTCAGGCACTTCTGATTTAAAGCTGTCTTTTTCAGAGGAGCTACAGCATCCAAAGTTGTCTTCAATGAGGATGTAAAACTACTGACGAGATACTCTATCTCACTTACAGAGTTTAGGTAGCTACTCTGCACTGTGTTGGTATATGGCATTAGAGAACATAAAGAAGGAATCATATCCTTAAACCTAGTTACAGCGCTTTCTGAAAGACTTCTAGTGTAATGAAACTTATTCCCCACTGCTGGGTAGTCCATCAGAGTAAATGTAAATGTTATTAAGAAATGATCAGACAGAAGGGAGTTTTCAGGGAATACTGTTAAGTCTTCAATTTCCATACCATAAGTCAGAACAAGATCTAAGATATGATTAAAGTGGTGGGTGGACTCATTTACATTTTGAGCAAAGCCAATTGAGTCTAATAATAGATTAAATGCAGTGTTGAGGCTGTCATTCTCAGCATCTGTGTGGATGTTAAAATTGCCCACTATAATTATCTTATCTGAGCTAAGCACTAAGTCAGACAAAAGGTCTGAAATTCACAGAGAAACTCACAGTAACGACCAGGTGGACGATAGATAATAACAAATAAAACTGGTTTTGGGGACTTCCAATTTGGATGGACAAGACTAAGAGTCAAGCTTTCAAATGAATTAAAGCTCTGTCTGGGTTTTTGATTCATTAATAAGCTGGAATGGAAGATTGCTGCTAATCCTCCACCTCGGCCCGTGCTACAAAGCATTCTGGCAGTTAGTGTGACTTGGCCCCACAAATATTAGAAACATGGTGTCTAACCAGATCCTTACTCTGGATGGCATTACCCTGACCTCTAGTAATACTGTGAGAAATCTTGGAGTCATTTTTGATCAGTATATGTCATTCAAAGCGCATATTAAACAAATATGTAGGACTGCTTTTTTGCATTTAAGTTATTGCAGTTAATTCAAAATGCTGCAGCTAGAGTGCTGACAGGGACTAGAAGGAGAGAGCATATCTCACCCATATTGGCCTCTCTTCATTGGCTTCCTGTTAATTCTAGAATAGGTTCCTCTCCTGTGGAACCAGCTCCCAATTCAGATCAGGGAGACAGACACCCTCTCTACTTTTAAGATTAGGCTTAAAACTTTCCTTTTTGCTAAAGCTTATAGTTAGGGCTGGATCGGGTGACCCTGAACCATCCCTTAGTTATGCTGCTATAGACTTAGACTGCTGGGGGGTTCCCATGATGCACTGAGTGTTTCTTTCTCTTTTTGCTCTGTATGCACCACTCTGCATTTAATCATTAGTGATTGATCTCTGCTCCCCTCCACAGCATGTCTTTTTCCTGGTTCTCTCCCTCAGCCCCAACCAGTCCCAGCAGAAGACTGCCCCTCCCTGAGCCTGGTTCAGCTGGAGGTTTCTTCCTGTTAAAAGGGAGTTTTTCCTTCCCACTGTCGCCAAGTGCTTGCTCACAGGGGGTCGTTTTGACCGTTGGGGTTTTTATGTAATTATTGTATGGCCTTGCCTTACAATATAAAGCGCCTTGGGGCAACTGTTTGTTGTGATTTGGCGCTATATAAATAAAATTGATTGATTGATAAAGGTTGCTTCGTTTCACCTATGTAGTGTTCGTTACAGTTTTCATGACATCTGATAGAATACACTATATTGCTCTGTTTGTAACTAGGGATCATGTCCTTAGGGTGAACTAATTTCTGTCTCAAGGTGTTAACAGGTTTAAAGTAAACTGGGATTTTCTGCTGTCTGAAGATCCTCTGTAGTTTTTCCCCTACTCCTGCTAAATAAGGGAGAGACACTCCTCTTCTTCTTGTCTCCATTTCCTGTCTATCTGGTCTCTTTGTTCTCTGGGACCTCTGCACTTTGTCCAGGGACCATCGTGGGTACCCACATACTGTGAGGGCTTTCCGGACAAGTTGTTGTTCTTTAGCCCTTCCCTCTGCAGTTGTGGGCACCTGTAGGGCTCTGTGTTGAAGCATCCTGATCACCTCAAGCTTGTGTTCAAGGGGGTGGTTTGAGCCAAAGAGCAGTTATTGGTCAGTGTGAGTTGGTTTTCTGTAAACCCCCGTCTGGAGCTGCCTGTTCTCTGTGCATAATAAACACGTTTTTCAAACAATAGCAATGTTATCTGATGACGTTTTAGTGAAATCATTAGTTTTATGCATTAGTTTTAATGCAACCTTACCAGTTGTGGAGAAATTATGATGTCACTTCCTGTGATATTTCCAGCATTATCATAACGTCAGTCATAACATTTAATTACAAATACTTAGCTGATGGTATAAGCTTTGGATCACTTATGCAGTGATAGATAGACAGTTAGATAGATAGATAGATCTAGATTTAGATCTTGGTTTACAAGTTTTTTACAAATTATCCAGATAGATATTTTATAAGAAAAACAAAGTTGTTGTTATTATAGAGCAGGGGTTTTCAAAGTGTGGGAAGCCCCCCCTGACACATATACACACAATTTCAACATCTTCGTGTGTTTGTCTTTATTCTTTTACACATCTTAAACACATTTTATTAGTATTTGTGTGTTTTTAAGGAACTGTCTATGCATTTACATATTTTACAGCCTTTTGTAAACATTTTAAACATGTTTTTAAAGAATTTTCAATTTTTATCTTCTGTCACATTTTAAACATTATTTAAAAAACATTTAAACATCTCTTTGTTTTTTAAATGACTTTGGCATAACTAACACATTTTAACATAAATAATAAGGGATGCATATTGATAAGATTTTATCTATCTTCAATCCGATTCCCTTTTCGATTACCTTATCAATACCTCCTGTGAATTTTCTGTGTACTAAAAGTGTGCTTTACAGGTTTTCTATGTCAATAACATTTCATTGAGTCTTAAATAAATATGAAACTGGTCTCTGGACATAAATAAAAATATCTGTAGTTTTTTTCTCAAAAGCATTTCCTTTCAGACAATAATGGCTTGAATCTAACTCTGTACCTCTGAGCTGAGCTCTTACAACCGGCTGGGCTGCAAGTCAGCATATAATTGATAAAGAAAGCAAGGATGTCTCATTTTGGGAGGAAAAAACATTTTAGTTTGTTGTCTGTGTTACAACGTTTGGAAAGCGGTGTCATTTGATTTAAACGGTGATTCCCTTTGAAGTTATTAATTCCGAGCAGACTGTATCTCGGCAGAGAGCGGCGCAGCGTTTGAAGCTGTGTGAACGGAACAGAGGATGATTCTCATTTCTTACCTGCAACAAGACTAGAGTTCCAGTTTGTAACTTAATCCACACAAAAATGACTCACAATTGACATTTTTTAATGGCTTTGAGAGGGGTTAAGAAGCGGAGTTGCTGCTTCTGAAAAGCAGTGAAGCAATGAACCAACGAAGCAGCATGTCGGAGCACTGCTTCGATGTTTCGAGCTTCAAAGTGGAGCTGTTACAGAAGTGTTGATTACAGACCCTCTGCAGGGTCTGTAATCAACATAAAGAAATTATCATTTTCCCGATATAACACCCTCAAATGCAACGGCCGCTCTGAAGGACCGATAAGGGACTCGTTAAGCAAAAAGGCTATTGATGTCACTGGATCGAATAATTTCTTAATGATTCTCAAAAAGAACCGGTTTGTGATTACTCCCCTCCCCCTGAAGAACAGGAGTGCCCCCCCCCCCCCCCAGGTAGTTTGAAAACTACTGTTATAGAGACATAGTGAAAGATAGAGATATAGATAGATAATCCATTGCTCCTCTACGTTTATCTTCTTCCATCAGTTTTTGTTTTATTTTATTTATTTATTTATTTATTTTTGATAATGATCATTTTGCAAGTGTAATGACAACATCAACATGTCTGATAGTAGTCAGTGGCATAACAGAAAAATGTACCTGTTTGAGCTTTATGTTTGGGTCATAATTTGTTAAAATTTTCATATGAATTCAGAACAGGAAATTTCTGCAGTGCTCTTTATAATGTGCTAACAATAGACAACAAAATGGGCTTCTTCTACGATAGTGAACAAAAGGTGAGCAGAGGAATCTCGTATCAAATACCTGAACAAAGTAACTGTTTTTTCATGAAATGTGTATTTGAATCATGCAAAATGAGCATCTATATTAAACAAAGGACTGTACTGTCTCATATTGCAGTCAATCAAATCATACTGAATTGAAACATTACATAATTGTATTGTTTCTGAATTGTATTGTAGTCCATGTACTCACATGTGCCTCATATCATGTTATCAGGGAGTGATACCTGTAATAACTAAAGTTGTAAAGAAATTAATTGAAAAACTTTGAAATAAAATTCTTAGATGCCTATACAGTCCCAAATTCCAAATATCCCAAATGATTAATGAGAATGTTAGTGACTATTTTATGCAGTTTTCATCCAAAGAAATCATAAACATCTTATATAAACACTTTTCCATTCAATTACTATTAAATGAAATGCAAGAAATAAGATCTTCAGGGTCACTGCTTAAGTACTCCTGGATGCAAGCAGCTGAAAGAAATTCAGGTGTTTCTTTTGCTTGTAAGATTCAGATTTGCATTTGTTCCAAACGTGGAGAGCATAAGCTGGAATCCATCATCGTAAAACCACATTCATCTCAGCTGATGCAGAGACGTGCACGATAACTCAATTTATAACACTTGTCATCTGAGCAAAATAAAGTGTACAGGTGTGGGCTTGGAGTAATGATGCTCCGTCAGACTTAGTTTCAAGCTATTCACATCCCATATGGCAAAACCTAAAATGAACTTTTTTGTTAAATTTTCACCTTTTTCTTAAGTGTTAAATATCATCACAAATCAAAATCTTCTGGCAATCTGTCATGATAAACTCATCTAACCACCTATTCCATAGGAGTGTGTGTGTGTGTGTGTGTGTGTGTGTGTGTGTGTGTGTGTGTGTGTGTGTGTGTGTGTGTGTGTGTGTGTGTGTGTGTGTGTATATATATATATATATATATATATATATATATATATATATGCAAGTTAAATTAAATTTTTGTGATTTAAATGCATACTCCACAACTTATATCAGTGGGATTTGTGCACGACTTGAGGCTGATTTCTGAGAATGGTGGGGCTCGGTCTTTCTGCTCTTCGACCACATGTGCGCCCGGCTGTGCTCTGACATGCCAGGATGTTTTGCATCTCATCCCTGAAAACGGCAGAAGCAGATGTTAAAGCGAGCACCAGCCGCAGGGCATGCAGCACAACGCCAGCCAAACAAAAACAGTTTGTCCCCCCGGACGGTGACTTAGCGAGACCGTTTGGCTGTTCAACATTCAGTCTCTTAGTTCATCAAAAATCCTCTGCTGATGCAAGAACAAAAAGGCAAATGTCAAATCCCAAACTGAAAAAGTTTGGGATTTTGGGATGTGACGTCACATGTCTGGTCACATGTCTGTACCTTCTGGCTAATAATGCTGCCACGCCATTTACAACAAGTTTGGTCAAGAGATGTTATATAAGGGTGATTCTTTAACTATGGGCACTATTGGCCTTGTAAATGTAATTTCCACCACACCATTGCCTTACAATATAAAGCGCCTTGGGGTAACTGTTTGTTGTGATTTGGCGCTATATACATGTGCTCTGATGTCACTGTTTATCTCCATAGAAACTACCCAAACAATCTTTCATACAAACTGTGTTTAAAGGGACATTACAGTGTTGTGGTGGAAATTACGGCAATAGTGTGGGACAACTACATTTTGTTTAAAAAAAATCACAACAGTTGTATGACATTGAATACCCCAATTATGTTTTGATTATTTTACTGATATTTTATTCAGAGATATTTTAAAACATTAGAAAAAAAAACATTTTTTTACCGTTCATTTTTATCATTTTATCATGTTTTAAAATGTCAGGATAAACCAGAATGCTGGACACCAACATTACACGAAGTCACCTCATTAACTATGGACAAATTATGGGCATAACATAAAATCTACCAATCACAGTAGCACCTGCCATTGCCTTTAAGACAAAAGAGCACCAAGTCATTGCACATTGTCATTCAGAATGGGGAGGTTTCTGGTGATAATGACTTTGCACTGCCATCACGAATCAGCAGGCAATAATGACATAACGTTGGAAGCGTAGTGACTGCTGTGATAGTAGTACTAACACCTGTTGCCTCCCCTGCTTTCTGTGCAGATTGTTTACTGGCCAGCGTGCATGAGCCATGCATGCAAGGTGCAGGTCCTTCAGCTGGACCTTTTCATGACCTCATGTGCAAATTTCTGAATAAATTGAACTACATTGTTTGCAGATCCACCCTGTTTACATTTTGAGATGCTATGTTCTTCCCAACTACACTTCCATCCTTTCATCTACACCACAGAAACTCAAAGATCTTCTCATCTCTCCTCTATTGAAGCCAAAAACAATGGCAAGTCTCACCTAAACTCAAGTGACCTCTGAAACATGATTCAGAATACTTTGTATCACTGTGACATCAGCAGCCCAGCAGAGCATAAATATTTGGGTTCTCCATTGAATAGACAAGCAACCCCCATGGATACAGAGAGGGAGACCCCGATGTCATGGCAGAGCACTCTAACAGAAAGCACACACACGTAACCAGCAGCAGCCTCACATCTGTCCGCGTCACACAAACATACATAACCGTTCCTCATGAGGGTGAGACACGCGCCTACGGCGGCATTGACAAACTACCAGGCGAAGAAAACCTAGTTAGAAGATGACCTGACCAACAGATCAGACAGCGTTTCTCCCGCTCCTGATAATCAGTACAGCACTACTGTCCTTCGTCTTTGTCTCCCCGCCTGCCCTCGTCTGATCAGTCTTTTCACCTCTCGATAAGAACCGGAGTGATTGGTACGTGTCAGCAGGTGTGTGACAGACAGGAAGACGAAAGCAGACAAAAGGAGAGCGAGGCAGATCGGTGAGGAAAAGGTGCAGATGGATTTCACCTAAAGCAGATTTCATTACAGGTGACTGTCAGAGCACTGACGGAGGTCTCGTTGCCAATGGCAATGTGGAAAAAAAGTTACAGAGCATCAGCATCTTTCCTCGCCCGCCCCTCCTTCTTTTCCTCTCTGGCTGCCTGTCGTCCTCGTCTCCTCTCCGGCTTCCTCTCTCACTCACTTTCTCAGATGGATCAGCGTGTCATCGCTTCGACGTCTGCAGACGCCGATGAGGTGCAGACAAGAAAAGTCCATTATCACTCTCCTCAGTGTGACTATTTATCTCTCTCGTCATCTTGCCCTATCACTGACAACCCGCCACCACCACCTCGACACACACACACACACACAACAAGGATTGTGTTGTGCAAAAAAAAAAAAAAAAAAAAAAACTGGACCACTTGTTTTCCTCTTTTCTCCAGTGAGGGTTGCGTACAGTCTGCTTGCAGTTGCTGGGGAGAATTCTTTGGCTGGAAGATGCACATAGCGTGGATGAGGCTCTGCCATCACCACCAACGGCAATCATCCATGTGTTTCTGTGCACGCAACATTTAACCCCAAACTCCCCCAGTGAGACAGCTGCGGATCAACAGCCAAACAGAAGGAACTGTTTGGAAGGAGCATGCTTCCTCGCAGAAATACAACAACAAAGAAATCCGTAAAAGCTTAAAGCTGCAGTGTGAAGGCGTTAGTGCCATCTGCTGGTGAGGTTGCAGATTGCAAATGGTTGTCAGTAAGGACACAGGGTGCTTCCATGGTGTGGTGAATGAAGTGGTGCAACATAACATGTGGCATGCTCCCAAAGTTGACCTGATCTGGATCCATGTCTAGACCTGGACTAACATATTCCTATGGATAGACACATATCAAATTTGATTTTCTTTTGACTCACTGAAGGAAAAAATGAAATTAAACACTACATGAACACACATATAAAGTCATACTCATAAAGGAATCAGATTTTTTTTAAGTGTGACAAAGTATGAATGTGTGGAAAATCTGAAGTTAGTTTTCAACCAAATTATGCAGCAACTCAAGCTTGAAGAATAAAATTATTACGTCCGCCAAGGACGTAATAAAATCATAAGAGTTTATTAATTTATTTCTCTGGCTGACTGTTAGCAGGATTACATCAAAACCGCTCCATGGATTTTGACAAAATTTTGACCACATATAGATACTAGGCCATGGAAGACTCCATTAAATTTTGGAGGGGATCCGGATGCCAGGATCAAGTTTCACTTTATATAGGCTTTGAAGGATTACATCAAAACCACTGCACAGATTCTCACCACATTTTTACCACAGATAGCTTTTAGGGCACAGAAGACTCCACTGAGGTGATTCGGATCTGGATTGGTGGATGTCTTGTATACTGTATCAATAATTCCATCACTAAAGCAGTATGCATAAGTCAAGTTAGGTCTGGGAGCGTGCAATGGTGTTGTACTTTGTCACATCCAGGACAGAACCACTTTGGGTCCTGAATGGCAACCACACGGGCAGATAACTGGTACTACATTAAGCATTATGTGCTCAAGTGTAAGGCCGTCACCTCATTGGTCGGCAACTTTCTGCACTGTTATTGTCATTTAACAGATTTGTTTTCTTACTGTGAGGTTTGAGTGAGATAATTTTTGAATTTGTAGTCTTCACACAGACATTGATTACAGCTGTAACCCAACAGTATCATTACTTTGAACTACCTTGAATTCGGCTGGACCTCAAATAATTTTCAAAATGTCCTTGACAATCATGCTGTCTGGTCCTGGCTTAAATGTAGTCGCCCCTCCATCAGTGTTGCTGAGACCTCTCGGCTTTTAAAGCTCCAACATCCTGACAGAAAGCTTTAAAGAGCTCCTTTAATCTTCTGAGGCCGAGAAAGGGAGCAAAGAGCATGAACATCAACCAACAGCCACAAATTCAAAAGTACGGTCATGTGCTTTAGGACCAACACAAAGATGCCTCAAGAAAGAAAGAGTTTTAGTAGATTTTAAGACGTGCAATATGCTCCACTCACTCGTGATGTAATACACTGATGGGAGTATTGTCTGTCTGTCTAAATGTTTGCATCCCTAGTCCTCCCGGGTCTATTGTTTGATTTCCGCCAGACTTGGTATATGGATGAAGGTCGACCCTGGAAGAATCCTTAGAGGATTCCAACAATTCCCACCAAATATGGCACACATGCCAGCGGATCTGTGGAAAAGAAGTTCCAAGGGAGGGTAAATTTTGCCAAATGTTAGTCTTTTGGGGTTTAGCTCAAGGCCGTGCCTGTCTGTCTATTTGTTGGCCTTTTCCTCCAATATTCTTTGGACAACTTGTTCTAAACTTGGCAAGTAGATTAAGGTCCAGGAAATTGCCCATAAAGTGTTAATTTTAGCAAGGGTCAGGGCCAAGAGGCGATACTGTAGGAAGGAATGACCATGGAAACTGCTGGTGCATTGTTAGTGTTGCCAAGACCAGGTGGGGCATCAGGGAGGTAAGTTGAGGCAGTAGGATGGGACTGGAGACACGAAAACAAACAGGTCTTAGAATCGAGTTACACAATCAAGAACAGAAGCTACTGAGACAGGGAAAAATCCAAGCACAAGGGACCAGAGGTACTGCATGGAAATTGGAATAATCTGGCGAAGCTTGAGACGACATCTTGGGTATAAAGTTATCTGGTAGATAAGGTGACAGCTGCAATCAGGTGTCCATGATCAGCAATCAGCAGTGCCACTGGCAGAGGAGAGAGAGAAACACAACACTTTACAAGCTGGCTGGGAGGGACTCACCCACTTATCTGGCCACTATTCTACATTTTTTCCATCCGAGCCCAAAGCTGTGACCTTGAGATGTAATTGAAATAAAACTGTCATTAGCAGACCTGTTTTCATTCCTCAAAGTTTGGCTCAAATCAGATCAAATTTCCTAGTTATTTTGCTCACACACACACACTGAAGAGGGTGTGTGTGTGTGTGTGTGTGTGTGTGTGTGTGGCGGCGGACAGTCCTCTTTGGCTTCGTGACTGTACAAGCGACAACACAGACTCTCCTATTGTTATCGTCTAGACACAAACACGGCCTGAAGGAAGCGTCCTGTGTTGTCTCTGCAGACGTCATCTACCCTGTGTCAAGTTTCTCAAATAACATTTGCCCCCGTATTTATCTACATCGCCAGAGCCAGCTGCAGGCCCCTGATTGGTTTTGCTTGAGTAATGAGCACAATCGACAGAAAGCACAATTTAATTAGGAGAGCCGAACAGCGCTGCTCAGTTGGAAGACACTGGAACAGGACCGGGCTGGCGATTAATGGAACAAGGTCGTCCCAGTGTTCCATCATTGCAATCTGATTTATTAATTACCTGTAGCAGTCGGGGGCTTTTATCTGACTCGTCATGAAAATTGAGCTGCATATAAGGGTAGACACACACACAAATAATGTTTTGGCATCAGAGTGTGGCTTTCTGTCTCACTGTGTGACGTTGGCTCACAGCATCTACAGTTGTAATTGGTGTTTTAATTATTTTAGTTACTGTCTTGACTTAGAGTTTCTGTGTCGTAGTTCATCACAGTGAGGCTGCGCGAGCTGAACATGTGTTTCCGTCTCTCTTTTAACAGCTGCACTCACAAAGGGTTCCTTCTCAAGAAGTAGGCAAATTGTTCCTCATCATTGTCATCCATTTTTCATTGATAAGTTAAGTATGGGAGCATCCACAGTAAATTTTGTAGAGTAAAATTTACTCTGCCAGGACAACATTTGGTCCCAGCCCAAATAGAGTTAAATATACTCTATCACAGTGCTAAATCAACTCTCACAGTGTAAAACCAACTCTATCATGCTGTGAATGACTCTAATGAGAGTTGAAAAACTTGATTTGACAAGACCGTAGAGTTGATTTTAGCTTATACTGCAGTGTATAGAGTATATTTAACTCTGCAAAATGTACTGTTTGGGCCAGTGCCATGCTGCCCAGGGTTGTGGATGGCGACCACCCAGATGGATAACTGGTGCATCTCCCATCTTGAAAGTAACCATTTATATGCCACAGTCAGGTGAGGCATGGGTTGAGGGCCATTGGGGTCCTCAACACTGAGGCACCTGCCTGCTGGATCATTTCCAGAGAAATGTGCCACATTACCAGAATATGGTTATGTCTGTGCACCCTTGACAAGGCTTTACGGAGACTTCAGGTGATCCTTCAGCCCAGAGATAATCCTTTTTGAGGGTTGGTGGTGGGATTAGCACACCAGCTGCAATAAAAGTATCTCGCAAAGCTCAATGCCAAAAAAACTAAAATTCCTGTTTCTGCATGCTGTCTGAGTAATTCTGCTGCTACCTCCCACTGAAGGGTAGCAAAGGCGCCATGAAGGGGACAGAGGAAAGCTGTGTGGAACCTTATCTCTAGACAGGAAGGAACCAGAGGAGAGCAGCAAGGGTCTTGTCTTTGGAGTGAGGTGAGTGGTAAGGTGCTGGAGGATCATCCACTGCACCCTGAGGTGGCTCATATGAGTGGGTTTAATGGGGTCCAGCAGGAGGCGCTGTGCAGTGAATTAAACCACACTCCCCAAGGCCTAAAGACATTCTAGCAACAGCGCTGGGTTTTAGCCTCGTGGTTGGAGCGCCTGCCTCCCATGCCAGGGAGTGTGAACTCAAGTCCAATGAGGGGAAAAGTGATGCAGGTTACATGGGCACATAGTACAGGGTGACCCCAAAAAACGAACAGAACACATAAAAATTGTAATAAATCCAACAAAGGTCCAGCAGATTTCTTGAAATTTTGCTGGACTTAAACTTCAGTCTGTGTACCATCATTCCTCAAAGTTTTAGTTATCTTGGTCACTTTGCATAAAAGTTATGTTCTTCCAAAATTATGCTCCAAATGGTATGATTTATTGGTGAAATAGGCCTCCAGGCAAAATGTCTTTTCCTTGGTTGACCAAGACATGTCTTGACCTTTGTAGGATTTATTACAATTTTTATGGGTTCTGTTTTTTTTCTTTTGGGGGTCTCCCTGTACATCCTTTCCCTCAGCAATGTTGCCAGATTGGGTGGTTTCCTGCCCAGTTGGGTTGTTTTGAGTTTTAGTTTGTGGGTTAAAATGGGATTGGGCGCACACTGAATCCATCTGACTGTGCAAAGAGGAAGATGTCCGATTGTATGTTAGCCTGCCTTATGTATGCTTTTGTTGCATTGCATAACATGCATAAAACATTGCATAAAACTTTGTCCACACATTGTGTATTTAAAGTGTCACGTGTTTCTTTCTGTAAGTCATGTGACCTATAATAGCTGAAAAAGTGTTTGTTGTCATTTTTTAAAGTAAGACTTTATCAAATCACATGAGAAACCACCTCATGTGAGTGTAACATTTCTGCAGTATTTGAGAGCTGCGCCCCCCCCCCCCCACCCCCACGCCCTCTTTTCCATCACGTACATGTTCATATTTTAATTTGCACCATTTGGAGGGTAAAACAAACCCATCTTCAAACATAAGACCAAAGCAGGTGTGACCATTAATTAGCTAATGCCACCAATTCAATGAGACCAACTCACTCAGGTGAGGACACACCAACTCATACCATCATGTCATAAAAGTACAACTGTATTTAGAACATCCTGAAAAGTAGATAGACAGGAAAAAAAGAAATGACTGAGTCAATGAGCACAGAAGCACCAACCGTAGAGGCGATCCTAAATCCCCTGTGGCTAGACATTTTCAGGAAGCTGAACATCAATGCCCCTGCTCTCAGATTCTGTGGCATTGATGTCCTTAATCCCAGTGGCAGACACACAGACCTTGAAAGAATACTTCTTCAATGAGAAAACAGATGAATCTTTCTTCTGAAAACTGAACAGTTCCTTTGTCTTAACAAAACATTCAACTTTTCTTGCTTCCTGAAGGTGTTAAAGGTGATTCCGCTCCTGATCTGCATGTGTCCTCTTGGACATATTGGTGTCTTTCACTGTGCAGGTTTATTTTAACATTGTACGGCAGTGACAATCCCTCTGTGGCAAGGAAGATCATCTCTTGATCGATTCCCAGATGGGATGGTAGGCGTGGAGAATATCTACATCCAGGCCGATCTAGAGACGTTGCCCACCGACAAACACATGGTACTTGACAGATCCTTAGCCTGGTCTGATGGATAGGAAATCCCAGATGATCAGGGTTTGAGGACCTGCTGCAGCCTTCATCTACCTTCACAGCTGTTGAGCTACAAGCCATCGCCTCCTCCACCTGATCCACGGTTAAGGACTTCTTGTTTCACCAGAGCCTTCTTAGCCATCTCATGTTCAGGGCACACAAGGTCCCCACTATATTTCACCCCAACAGGCAATCCCCGACTTCATCCGACTTCATCACGGGTTGGATTACGACACCCACTGTACATTATATTCTATGTATATCATATGTTTATTTTTTATTTTTTATTTTTTTTTTCTGTTTATCTACTTTTCTGAAGCTTGTAAATTGAAAAGTACTTGTTGTTTCTTCTTCTTTTGGATTTATTAGCAGTTGGCAAACCAGCATCTAGGTCCAGTATCACTACCGTCTGCAAGCAGGAAAGTCCCCATCTGGAGTATTGAGCAAAAAGAGTGTGAGGACAGTGGACAGGGTGGCAATCAAACTAAAATTGCAAGAGCAGATTTTTGAAAAGCTCCTTCCCCCTCAATGCACTCTGCACCTTCTCATAACAGTCCAACAAGACTAAGATACTTCTTAGCAGCTGTCGCAATTATTTTAACCCTCTAGGTCTAAATGTCCATCTGAGCAGAACACTTAATAACCTCAGCCATGAGACAAATGCTGACTTCACTCCTGCACTCTCTCTCATTTCTGACACGCTCCAGCAGTGCCATATTTTGGAGTCACTGCTGGTTCCACCATCACCGTTTTAGGCACACACTTCACTGCCTCAGCAAAGGAAATCCCCAACTCTGTCTTAACATTGTTGGATTTGTTCCGCCCTCTTACTGGCTTCACAGTCGCTGTACGCTGAGGTGTGTGCACCTTCACAATGCTTCAAGCACCTCCTTCCTCCCATATACTGCACTCATGCTAACCAGCACAAAGTCCACACCTCGGTTTGCCCCTGCAAACCACCACCACATGTCCACATATCTAACGGCTGTAGCAGCACCACTTCCCCAAATGACAACAAACGTAATTGAGTAACTGTCTTGTTTCAACTGTATTCTTTATACGACAAGAATCAACAGCCTGAGATCCCGTCAAACTATTCTTTAACTCCTCCATTATCGTAACAGACAGGTTGCCACACATGATCAACCAGTTCCTCCTTAGGCCAACACACTCCACAGTCTTTATGCCATGATTTTCCTGAGCCAAAATATGTTGTCCATCTGCACCTAGTCCTGACAAAAGACCAGCAGCAATGCACTACGCAGCATCCTAGCTGACTCAATGTCCCCAAGAGTACTCAAGGCATTTGTTCGCCTGACAGGATTACTGCGGGCAAACGATATCCCTTCCTCCAACAACCTGAAGAGGACATCAAACATAGCACTGCATGGCCTAATCCCCATAACAGAGTCACACTCATCATCGTCAGAAAAAAAGCTATGCCTTCTCGAGGAACCTTTATTCCATTTAGTCCCTTTAACACTCCTGTCATCATCGATCAAAGGTGTAATGGATAAAACTGACAATGAGTAGACAACCAGACAACCAACGAACATGTAGGAACATTACTGATGGTCTCTCAAAGTTTTGAGCATGCACAAAACTTGTCGATCGACGCACAGGACATCAACTGACAAGGAACACATTGAAAGAATGAGAAAAAGACTTTTATATTACAAAAACAGACATGAACAGACATCAAAATTTTGTGTCTGTTTTTGGAATTCAATGCCTGATGTCTACATACTTAGACTTTTTGCGTTGTGTAATTTCTGTGATGGTGTTCAACATAAAATGAGATCAGGAGTCAGACATATCGATGCAAAGAGATTTATTTTTGGTCGAAGCAGAAACAAATGCATCTGGAGAAATCGCTGAAAGATACAGCATGCAACATATCACCAGAGCCTTCTGCTTTTCCATTCTGAGACCCGTTTTAAGGACTTCTGCCATAACAAAATAAAATCACTATACAAACATGGCCTTTAGCTAGTCAGGGCCATGATTAGATGTTTAGTTGTAAATTAGAGGAACACAAACTCTAACATCAAAAAGGAGGAGGATGACGCTGAGCCGATACATCCTGTCCCAGTGACATGAGGAAAAAATTCATTTTTACTCTACATTTCCCACAGACAGAAGTAGGCACCAGTAGCTTCTTAACTTCCCATCACACCTCACTGACTGCACGCTTGTTGCTATGACAGGTAGTGACATCACAGCCATAAAGACAGAAAAAAAAGCATCTACTTCAGTACTACTTTGGTCTCCAGCTGCCAGACGCCTCTGGCAGGGATTATGTCCAGATTATGTTTGAGTGCTTCACATGTCCTCTGTGGTTTCCGATACATCGACACCGTAGTTCCTCAGATAGGTAACCATCCAAAATGGCACACAGGAGCACAGAGATATGGCACGTACACTCACATCCAGGGAGCGACCCCTCTTCAGATAAATTTCTGAGTCTTTCAGACTTTCATCCTGGTTCAAAGCTGTAGGTCCACAGTGGCTTTTCAGAGAGCAGACACAAATATGTGCCAATGCACACGTCAACTCCTGCATCCACAGTGCAGAACCATTCAGACTCTAAAGCTGGAAATTTCTTCGTTATAGTGCTGCAACCTCACACTTGAAGCAGAACAGCCTCTGAAGACCTGCTTTGATTACACTTCTGTAAATGCCTGCTGCTAATGAGGTTGAAAGACACCAGCTGGACACATTTTTCAGATACTGAAGTTAGACTGTTTGTCTCAAATATGGTGTGATTCTGCATGTTGTTTGCTGCAGATTGCTCTGCATGCTTCTAGAAGGTGTATTCACTATAAATGTATGCATGGCATACAAGTGGAACAAGATGAATTTTATAAAATATGTCTCTATTAAATCAGTAGTGCATGCAGTCAGTGAAATGTGATGAGAAGGTAAGAGGCAACTGGTACCGTCTTGATGTGAGGCAGCAGTGCTAGCCAATAAGATACCATGCTGCCCACCAATAGTTCAATAGATAATAATAACAATAGGGCAGCGCAGCAAGAAGGTCATGGGATCAATTCTCGCCTGGAGCCTTTCTGTGTGGAGTTTGCATACTCTCCCCATGTTTGCGTGGGTTCCCTCCAGCTACTCCGGTTTCCTCCCACATCCAAAGTCATGGAGGTTAGATGGACTGGAAACTTTGCATTGTGTGTGTGTATGTGTGTGAGTGTGTTTGTTTGTCTATATTTGGCTCTGCGACAGACTGGCATCCTGTCCAGGGTGTACCCCACCTCACACCCTGTGACCTGTAATTGGAGTAAGCGGATATGGATGGATGGAATATTGGTGTCATTATAAATTTTAATCTCTTGCAAAAGGTGTATAATCTGGCTCCTTTAAACTTTGCATCCAATGATACAAGAAGAATACAGACACTAAAACAAAACTGACCATCCAGAAAAGTTTTCTCATATAGACTAAATGGATGTTTCGGGCTGACAGCGTGTGCAGGTGGGTGTCTGACAGAAAAAGCAGGAAGTGCAGCTCGGACTTCGTTGACATTCCTGACAGAAATGCCGAAGTATAAAATGAGACATTTCAGGTTTAAATTTTGCTTATTGCAGGAAACTTTATGCATGTGCAGAAATAGAATTATGAAACTTTAAGGATGATTGAAGGCGCTGCACAGTCAGGTCCACAGGTTGGACAGTGACACGTTCTTTTTTTTTTTTTGGTAATCTTACTCCTATACACCACCACAGCGGTGTTAAAATTAAACAATCAAGATGTGAGTGTTGTGTGGAAACACTTCCTCCATTTCTAGAGGCCATAAGTAATTTGACACACTAAGTATGATAATTATGTTTCAATACAAACCATCACTTTGACAGTTTTCTTTTGACAAGTAAGGAGGTGGATACATGAGTGTTTTGATCTCTAATAAATCTTACATATAAAATTCAGATGTATGCATGTGGGTGTGTCCACCTATGACTGGCCATTTGCTCAGCAACTCCCCCCACATATACACGCAATCCTGCCCCTTCATAACACACTCCCACTTCCTACCATGCTTCCTTCTTTGCGTCCTTGTATGAGTGATTAAATAAGAGTTTAAAAGAAAAATGGCTAATGGCTATTTTTCCACTAAATCTCCTCCCTGTTTGTCATATATGACAATCAAAACTATACACAACAAACAAACATTAACCCATTAACAACCTTGCAATTAATGAAACTACTACCAAAAATAAAAAAAAAAGTTGATCATAGCAGCAGTATAAGCCATGTTGGTTACAAAAGGAAGTCAATAAACACACAGAATAACACAGATAATAATAAAAATATAAAAGAATAGAACATGTAAAAACTTTTAAGTGTCATCAAACAAACCACCAGCATTTTTACATTTTTACCCGATCCAGAAGAGCAGAACCATCACCTACATGAGGGGACAATCAGTGTTGTCACAATTACGGCTGATCGACAACCTGATCACTCAGAAAAATGTGACGATGTCACAAAATGTGGTTTAATGTAGCAGTTCATGATACCTTCAATAAAGCCGTCGTATATGACGGCTAAGACCAAGCTTTACTAAATTATACGAGGTCTGTCAATAAAGTAATGGTCCTTTTTATTTTTTTCAAAAACTATATGGATTTCATTCATATGTTTTTAAGTCAGACATGCTTGAACCCTCGTGCGCATGCGTGAGTTTTTCCACGCCTGTCGGTGACGTCATTCGCCTGTGAGCACTCCTTGTGGGAGGAGTCGTCCAGCCCCTCGTCGGAATTCCTTTGAGAAGTTGCTGAGAGACTGGCGCTTTGTTTGATCAAAATTTTTTCTAAACCTGTGAGGCATATCAAAGTGGACACGGTTCGAAAAATTAAGCTGTTAAAGGAGATTTTTTTAATGAAAGACGTGCGGACGGATTGCAGCGTAGGCTCGCAGCCGCCGTGACGCTCCGCCACAGGAAAAACACCTCTGTTGGAAACCGTAAGGACAAGTTGGAACATGTCCAGCTGTTAAACAATTTCTCATATACTCACTCCACTGAAAGCCATGAAAACCGCCTGGATTTTACAAATGGTTATCAACACAAAGGTGTTTTTCCTGTGCCGCCGCACCACGCCGGCTGCATCCCGACGCGTGGACCCGTCCGCACGTCTTTCATTAAAAAAATCTCCTTTAACAGTGGAATATCCGGATAAAATGCTGAAACCGACTTCTTCTGAAACTTCTCTGTTCTCTCACGACGTCCTGGATCAATAGAGCCTGAAATGTGGAGGTTTTCAGCTTGAAACAGGCTGACGATGGTGCCTGGGACCGCTGCACAACGTCTCGAACCGTGGGAAGTCCTTAAAGCGACAGTATCACCTCAAAATCTCTCATCAGCCGTTAAAAGTTTCACCGAAAACCATCTTAATTTTTCGAACCGTGTCCACTTCGATGTGTCTCACAGGTTTAGAAATAATTTTGATCAAACAAAGCGCCAGTCTCTCAGCAACTTCTCAAAGGAATTCCGACGAGGAGCTGGATGACTCCTCCCACAAGGAGTGCTCACAGGCGAATGACGTCACCGACAGGCGTGGAAAAACTCACGCATGCGCACAAGGGTTCAAGCATGTCTGACGTAAAAACATATGAATGAAATCCATATAGTTTTTGAAAAAAATAAAAAGGACCGTTACTTTATTGACAGACCTCGTAAATAACTTTTGAATGATATGAGATAGAAACGTAATTTTTTTTGCTGAAAAGTTAACTCCGCAGACTTTTAAGCCAGCCATCAGCCATCTTTGTACTCCTCACAGAAGCTGTGTGATGACGTGCGCAATGTGAGTGTCCAGTCGGAATTGGTTCATCATCACATGGTTTTCCAAAATCCAATCGTAGGGCAGATTTACCTCACTTGAAAAGCCAAAGATCGTTTTCAGGAGTGATCTGTTACTATTTGACCCGTTTGAATAGCCCCCTGCGTGCTCCATTGAGTACATACTATTAGTACATACTCAGTGCGCCCTGCGCCATTCCGCACAGCGATCAGTGAAAGCAGGAGCAGACGGAGAGCCTCTGATGACAATCTCACATGCTCAAACAAAGAGTGTGTAACTATCAGGATTGCTCCACTAGTTTGCATGTGAATGTTACTGGATAACTCTGTTGCTTTCTCTGCGTAAAGCACTGTTTACCATATCAATGGAAAACAAAACGTATAGACCATTTTGTATATATTGTTCAAAATGTGCATTTGTGTTTATTGTTTGAACATTTTTGTTGTACAGACTTTCACACAAGACCTCAAATTACTTTTACAAAGTGTCAAAACAGTTGTTTATTATAGTTTGCTGTGCGTTTTGAATAAATGTGTGTGAAAAATTATTTTTTGCTTTATTTTTTCCTTGCCTGTTTTTGATTGTAAACCTTTATTACACTTATAAAACACAACAAAAACATATATATTCTGAAAGCAGAGGTTGTCCTGAAAAAAGAGACATAAAACTTGATTGTGGGATGCAGGGAGAGCTGTTAACAGCAATAATAAAACATGCCAGGCGAGTGAACTGTCCAAATAATGCCCTCGGACCCCAGAGCGTTAAAGGAGGTGGGACTTTATTCAAGGCGAGAGATGATTAACAAAATGCTGCTTGCTGCACTTCTTTCACATGTATCACCTGGGTGTGACGATCCAAAGACACCCGCTTCAGATAAGAGCCCTCTGTCACTGTGTACCCTCCTCGTAGCCTGTTCAAAATGACGGAGACCGCAAGAGCTGTGATTGGTGATTGGTCTGGTTTCAGGCCTTCCTTTCCCATCATATCTTAAAAGTTTTTGCAGTGCGCACATTGACTACATTTCGATCATTGATCAAATAGAGAAACATTTGGCAGAAAAGTCTGAAAATATGACCAACTTTACAACACGGAGTCGATAACCTACAAAGACACTAAAATTATCTACAGTTCATAGAGGGAAATTGCACAGAATGTTGGTTTGGAGGTTGATGATAATATAAAGAAGTGGAGCTCCTTGAGGGACAAACTGATCCAGAAAAACGAAAAGGACAGGAACCAACTGTATACATACCAGGAATAGTGGTGGTGCAGGAGTAAAGAAAGTCCTGCCTTGTTCTCCACATCGCGCCCCCTACTATTCCAGCACTAAACTGCATTACCATGCCCACCAACGCAACTGAGAACTTCAAAAGGGTCATGCCCATGTCGACGTTATTGTGTGGCCACGGAGGTATGGAGTTGTAGCAGCATGAATCAGGCTTTAGGGTTAAAAATAATAACCGAAAGTTTACAGCGTCATGAAAATGTAAAACATGTTGTGACGGTATGAGAGGAAAAACAAACAAAACAAAAACGTGAGACTGGGTTGGCAGAAACATTCAAATAAGAGAGAAGATGGGAGTAGAAAGTCAGTAAAACTTCTCTTTGGGCAGTTCGTGTATATGAACAAATGTAAGTGGTCAATTCAAACCAAGCATTTGGCCGTAGAGAAGGAGAAACACGTGAGCTGCTGTCAGGGCCGGATGTTTTCTGTATCGTGGAGGTACTCCACCTCCTGCGGTGAAGTAGAAGCCTGCTGGCTGACGAGCAGCAGCCAGGTTATGGCCAAAGTGATAAAAAAAAAGCCTCCCACAGCCTGAACCTCGGGCACGTGGATGGTAGCTGGTCGTCGTCCATCTGCATTGTTGCTTGTTCACTTCAACTGACAGGGTGATGTCCACTCAAAGCATCTCTTCATGTGGCTGTTGTGATTTTGGTCGATTTTGACTTCCTGTACTTTCACTTGAAATTATTCGTGGAGTCCAGCCCCCTGGTGGTGCATTCAGCCCTAATGTGTCAAATTCACATATAAAGCCTCATTATATTAATAA